>NC_056736.1:721085236-721100236 GCF_019279795.1 Protopterus annectens | reverse complement strand
GTGTGTAACCGTGGACAGAGTATCTGCGACAAGGCAGTAACAGTTTGATTCAAAAAAGAACTTTCTTCTATAGGAAATCAAACAGCAAGTTCCCTCAGCCTATTCATATATAAAAAAAGAAACTTCCAGATACAGGCCAGATAACTGAGAATTCTGAAAGCCAAAACGGAAGAGGAAAACATTTTCTTACCTAAACAGTCCAATACCTTACCCTTCCCCATCACCGGGTAAGGGTTAGTATTCAATATCAATCTATTCCCAGCAGGAGAAACAGTAGATATGGCAGCTGGGTCTGATCTGACGTGAAAGAAAAGAAGTTAATCACTCCGAGAAACTTTACATTTCTTATTTGTGTTTTAGGAACTGACGGTTGTGTATCATGGTGCTTTATTATTCCGCACACCCTTCAGGGCTAGCAGAAGAGAGTTACCAGGCTATAATTCATACCACACCTTTCAGCCACCTAACCTGGACCAAAACACTAAAGGCAGCGGCATGTCCATATTCATTAAGGATATCCACACCTCCAGGCTAGTTGCTCGGCATACTGCATCCGAGATTATCCAAGTGCAACTAACTCTGGGCAAGACCGCAATCCAAATTGTAGCTTGCTACAGATCCCCCACCATGCCCCAGGATTCCCACTTCTCATTTCTTGATACACTGGAAAATATTAGGGTACAACCTAACACCCTAATAATGGGTGATTTCAACTACCCCACCATTAACTGGGAAAACTACTCATGTACCAACTCTTGTGCTCAACGTTTTCTGGAATTCATAAATTCCAATGCCTTGGATCAACTTATCCACACCCCCACCAGGGACAACAATATCCTAGACCTGGTTATTATCAACATGGGCAATTGGTGCTCCACACCAGGGGTCAATTCCACATTGATCAGATCCAACACACAAGCTAATCACCCTAGACATCCACATCCCTCCCCCAGCCCCCATTAGGGAAACCACAGTAAAAAATTTCTCCAAAGCCAACTTCACGCTTCTTAAGACAGAAGTGGCAAACTTCATGACACCCATGCTGATGGACAATAGAGGTTTGACTGCTGAATCCTACACAAATGCACTTTATAAGCACTTACATGAGTGCATGGATCGTGCAATCCATAACAGAACCAAGATGCTATCTTCCAAAAAAAGGAGGACAATCTGGTGGTCCCCTGCCATAAACAAACTCTACAACAGAAGAAAGAAACTGTTGCAAAAAAAGAGTAAAATATCATGATTGGAGAAACTCCCTGGTCAACCTCAGTAAGAAGCTGAGATCCCTCATAAAATCCTCCAAAGCTAGTTTCAAAAACAAAATTGCCACTGACTCTAAAGACAGCCACAAAGCATTCTATAGCTATGTCAAGAATCTCAATGGCAACACTCAGATCTGCTCTGAGTTACAGCACAATGGCACTAAATATACAGAATCAACTGATATTGCCAACATACTGGCAGATAGGTTCAGTGCTAACTTTACCCCACCTGTCATCCCCTAAAGGGCCCATCTCTATACCAGAAGAATGCAAAGTTCCGATAATCACAGCTGCACTGGTAAAAAACACACTATCCAAAGCCAAGAACACAGCATCCATGGGACCTGACAACATCCCAGGCTGTGTTCTACATGAACTACAGAATGAACTGGCACCCCACCTAAGTACCATGTTCAATCATAGCCTCACCTCAGGCTATGTGCCCCCTGAATGGCACACAGTGATGGTTATCCCACTCCACAAAGGGGGAGTCACCACAGACCCTGGAAACTACTGCCCCATTAGCCTAACGAGCCTGGTCTGCAAGGCTATGGAATGTATCATCATGGAACTTATAAACAATGACATTAGTAACCTCCAAACTCAGGACCCTACCCAGTTTGGGTTTGTAAAAGGCAGATCATGTCTCCTACATCTGATAGATTTCTTTGAAGCAGTTACCAAAGCCGTAGATGAGCGTAAGGTGGTTCACACAGCCTATCGAGATCTCACCAAGGCTTTTGACACCATCCCCCACTCTGGAATTATAGATAAACTCACTAAACTAGGTATAAATCCCTATGTCACAAGATGGGTTGCCAACTGGCTCACTGACAGAACCCACACTGTGAAAGTAGCAGACTCCAAATCCAACTTCAGACCAGTGACAAGTGGCGTACCACAGGGTTTAGTCCTGGGTCTTCTCCTGTTTGGTATCTACTTCTCTGAAGTACAGGCTAACACAGAAGGCCTTTGGCTAATAAAGTTCGCAGATGACTGCAAACTAGGAGCCATAATCAAAACTCCAAAAGATGTGGACATCCTACAAAAGGGCCTCGCTGAGACAGATGCCTGGTGTCAAAGCCATGGCCTCAAGCTCAATGCCAAAAAGTGCATTGTCATCCATTTTGGTAAAAACTCTGTACCCATGAACTACCACATGGGCAGTAGTCTACTTAACACCAAAAGTGTGATAAGAGACCTTGGGACACAGGTGGATAGTAGTCTCTCCTTTGATAATCAAATCGCCACAGTAGTCAGGAAATCCTTCTACGTGGCACACCTCATCACAAAAGGTTTCTCATCCAGGAAAAAAGAGGTCATTGTTTCCCTCTACTCCTCACTCATTAGACCCATTATAGAGTACAATGCGCCTTTGGGTATGTACCTCACAAAACATCTACAACAACTGGAAAGGCCACAGAAATACCTCACAAAGGGGATTACCGGCCTCAAACAGATGCCCTACACAGACCGTCTAAAAAAAAACTGCAGCTTTACTCCGTCGCATATCGCCTACTCAGAGGCGATCTCTGCCTAACACACAAAGCTATGTCAAACCCAGAGCTTTTAGACATGCGCCACTTAAAGAAATCCCAATCCCTACAAACTACACGCTCTAGGAACCTAAACCTTGTCACCACAATAAACAGAACATGCTGGAGGGATAGATTCCTGTCCCAGAGACTTCCCATACTCTGGAAAAAACTACATATCTATATCAAACAAAGCTCCTCATTAGCACTCTTCAAGAAAAATCTTGATGATTGGATGAGAGATAGGAAATTCACCCCAGGGATCACTTCTGTGGCTCTGTTCGACAGTGGTACAGGAAAATAATTTTCTTAGGTGGCGAAAGCCAGGGTACCTTTTGGCTAGACTTATATAGGCCCTAGGGCCAATAGCCTAGTACCTACCTATGAACCTACAAACCTATGAATAAGGAATATCCATTTGTGACGTATCATATCTCCTCAGTGCAGGAGGAACAGCAATTAATTCCCAGAAAAATACCTTATTCATCCTGGCTATGCTCTGATTAAAAGAAAATTCAACCACATGAGGAAAGGAATTAGAATTTTCTTCACACTCAAAAAGTTTGGCTTGTAAGACTGCAGATCATTCTAAATCCATGTCAAAGTCAGAATCATCAGACCATGTTTCCCCAGGAATTTCTTTACAGGGAAAGCTCACCTGTAATGGTTTCTAGAAACCAGGATTTAGCCTGTAATGCATGATTTGCTGAAGTAAGAAAATCATTTTTCTTAACTGTAATTACCTCTTGAGATAAACAAAGTTTAGTCTCTTGCTTTTTTTCTTTATAGGAGTTCCTGTGGAAGACAACAGACTCAAAGCAGGGACATCTGATCGGTCTAATGGTCTCTTGCCATAGTTCCCCCATGAAAAGTCTCACAACCCTAGAGTGGATAGTTCTTCCATGCCCATATTGGACACTGGAACAGATGAAGAGGATGTAGCTGGGCAACAACCAATGGCTACTGAGGGTTCTGTCACTATCTGCTGAGCTGTAGACTGAGCCCATGTCTATGGCAAGGGCTTTTTGGTAAGTGCTTGTTTCCTTCTACAGACAGCTGGAGTAGAGCCAGCTGGAGTGGTGTACGTACCTAGTGTACACAAGCAGTTCACTTACTCACTCTTCTTGTGCCAGCCCCTTCATAAAATAAAAGCACAAATAGCACAAAATTTCCCTGTTAGTGCACTTACTTCACATTAAAAACTAACATAATAAGAAAAATAGCAGGTAGGTTGTCATAAAGTGTTCATAAACCTAACACTGTGCACACATGTTCCTCTTGCCTATCCCAAATTAAATCTTTTATATACAAATTTACAAGCACAGCACATATTTAGAGAAAACTGGCCCATACTTAGCTAAATTATGCAGTAAACTATAAATAGCACTCCTGACAGAAAACTTTGTTAGTCTTAAAAAAAGATGGGTTTCTTAAAGGGGAAGTACCACTTTTGGTCAGAAATACAAAATAAATATTTTCTTCAAAGGACAACACTTTCTGTGTGGAGGGTTCCCCAACAGGCACTCATTTTCCCACTCTTAGCTGATTGGTGCTTCTGTGAAGTTCCAGAAATGTTTCTCCTCAAGGCAACAAGAAAGTACTGGAGAAATCTTAACTCTGCTGATTTCCCTTCTTGGAACTAGCAAATCATCTGTCAGAGTGAAGGTGGTGGGGAGGAGCCAAAGCTTTGTGATGTCTGGCTATTGCTTCCTGGGGAAGAAAACAACCATATAGCCTAAAGGCTGCAGCAGCACTGGGAATGATGAACATTCACTGTTGCCTTGGTTAGAAGGGAGTCACCACCACAATTACTGGAGATTCCTAATGGATCTTTAGCAGAACATTAATAATCAATGGAAGGTATGGAGAAACAGTCTTGCCTGTGGGAAAAAAAGAAAACATCCTTCTTCCAGGCCTGACTGCAAGGAATCCTGGAGCAGAGGTTCTTCAGTTGTCTATTCTTAGAGGAGGCAAACATACCTAAGTGAGGTGTTCTGCACAGTCACAGCAATTCTTTTAAGAGCCCAGGTCCCAGGATGAAGTTTCCATTCTATCCTGATCCTACTGCGCTTGTCTACAGTAAGGATTTTCTGTGATGGATGCAGAGTTACACTGAGCTGAACTGCAACCTCCAAGGCTATTGTAGCCAGTTTGCAAAGAGGGTAGTACCTGGTACCCTCCTGTTTGTTTATGTACCACATGACTGTAGTATCATCTGTGTACACTTGCAGAGGTCCTGGAAAGCTACAATGTTTCAAGGCCTTTAAAGCACTGATGACAGCCAATATTGTTCTGACATTTAAGTGCTTCTGTTTGTCCACACTGGGTCCCACAGAGCTGGTAGCACTTTTAACCCTTTTGAAACTGATCCACATGCCAGATCTGAACAATCTGAGATGACTGACTGGAGAGGGGTTGGAAGGGAGAATGGAACACCTGGATTGCAAGTTATCTTGTCTACCCACCATCCAATCTCCTTCTTTACAAATGCCAGAACTGGAATATGAAACGTTAAAGGGTATATATGCTGAGTCCAGACAGATCTGAGGTACCATTCTATGTTCCTCATGTGTAGTCCGGCAAAGGGCAGCATGATTATCATCAATGCCATGTATCCCAGAATACTGAGAAACTCCTTTGCAGATGTTTGGATTAGGCTGGAGAAACTCAGGAAAAATAATATTGAAACATATCCACTTTGTCTGAGGAAAGGAAGACTTTTCCCAAGGCTGAGTCTAACACTCATCCTAGGAAAAGCATTCTGTGCGACAGGATGACAGAAGACTACTACAAACTGATTTGAAACCCCAGACTGAGTAGGAATTCCTGAAGTGTGTTTAAAACTCTTGAGAGTCTGCAAAGATAATACAATCATCCGATTATGGAAAGATAAGAATGCCCTGGAGTATGGAATAAGAAATTGGTAAAACAGAGAACTGATAATGGGAGCCAGGCACAGCAAATCTTAAGAAATACTTGAGTCATCCTTTAGGTCTAGCTTTATCATGAATGTTGGATGAGCAATCAAAGGTACAAGACTTTGAAGTGATAACATCTTGAGCTGCAGGATTTTGATAAAAAGGTTTAGTGTAGACAGATCCGGCACAGGAATTCAAGATTCTTATGGTTTTGGAAAGTACAGTTGTGTAAGTTAACTTATAACTGTGGATGTTTGAATGATCACAGCTGCAGTAGTCTGAGTGATGTGGGCTGTATACTGCAGAGGATATAACAGCTGGTCAGATTCCAAAGCTTCAGGGCACTTCCCACCCACCCAAACCATTAGTCAGTTTGAGCTGAGCTGACTAAAAAGACAGGATTGGGTGCCAAACCCTTCAGAGCTTTCATGCCATCTGAGAGAGAGGGAGGCTGACCCCGAGAGAACATTACTAGAACACTAAATAAATAAATAAATAAATAAATAAATAAATAAATGTACACACCCACTGTCCACACCCTGGCATAAAAATACACCAAAAACAAAGGGGGTGGAGGGAGGGAACAGCTATTGCAGCAGTGATCATTCAAACATCTACTGTTAAAGTAAGTTTACTTACACAGCTCTACTATGTTCATCGTATTGATCACTGCTGTTGTAGCCTAAGCTATATGGGTTGATTACCATAGTTTAGAACAACTGGGAGACAGAAGAACAAGGGTCCAGGAGCCCCTGGAAAATGGTCTTAGCAAGGCCTGACCTAGATTTGGAGAAGGAATCTGGCTTTCAGTGCTTTATAAAAGTACGTACATAGGACCAAATTGCTGCTTTTGGAACACTTCTAGAATCCAATCCTTTCCAAATAGCCATAGAAGACCCTGGTAGAATGTACCTTGTTACTCCCTGGAATAGTTTTGTTGTGGTGGGAATAAGAATTTAGAAACAGTCTGCTTTGATACAGGTTGTACCTTCTTCTTTCCTTCATAAGAAATGAACAACTGATCGGAAATTCTGAAAGAGTTTCTTCTGTCAAGATGTTACCTGACCTGTCTGTGGACATCCAAGGTATGAAGTGTCCTTTCTTCCTCATTTTGGGTCTCTTATACAAAACTCATTTCAAAAACACAAAATGCTATAGAAGGGTCCATTGGCAGACATGCTGAAATGTCTGACAAATGAACCTCGATAGAGGAGTAAGACAGGCCATAGAAAAGTAACTCACACAAAGGTTGGAAAACCAGAGAAACACTGGCCATGAATGGTTGCTGGTAATGTTGTTGGCACCAACTAAAAAACATTTTCCATTTGCAAGTATATGATTTTCTAGAAGCAGGCTTTCTTGTCTCCATTAGTACCTACTGCACATCCACAGTAAAAAGGTGTCTAAAAGGTATTAAGACCCTATCATCCAGGCAGTCAGTTGAAGTTATTTTGGGTAAGGATATTTCAAACACCCCTGTTCTTGTGTGAGTAGATCTTGTCTGTGAGAAAACTTGTGGTAATTGCACCTGACTAATTGCAAAATAAGGGAGAACCACCATTGCTTGGCCAAGATGGGAGTCACCACAATGATCTTGGGAGATTCCTTATGAATCTTCAGAAGTATCTTGAATATCAGTGGAAAGGGTGATTTGTCCAAATAAAAGAGAAGGCAGCTATCTTCCTGGCATTCTTGCATGGAGCTGTGGAGGAGAATTTCACCAACTGATTGTTGAGAGGAGGCAAATGTCAACTTGAGGAATTCCTCAAAGATGGCTCTAATCTTGGACGACCGCTTAATCTAGTTTCCATTCGGGAGGATCAAGCATTATCCTTCTCAGCTTGTCTGCCACACAAGTTTGCTCTGATGGAATGTAGGAAGTAGAGTGCAGTTGGGCTGTAAAGCTATACCCCATGCTAACATGGCTAGTCTACATAAGGGCTAAGACCCGATTCCCTCTTGCTCTTTTATGTACCACATCACTGTGGTATTGTCCATAACAAATTGATGTGGTCCTGGGGACCTAAGCTGATTCCGAGTTGAGTACATTGATAAGGGCCAGCATCCACTTTATATTTATGTGTTGTCCTTGCACTTTTATCCCCCTGACACTGTTTCCCAAACAAGGCCTGAGGTGACTCACTGCTCTGAAGCAGGAGGGGAGAAGGGGAGACTTGGATTCAAGGATATATGATATCTCCAGAAAGTGATTTCTCTTCAAACAAATCCCAGAACTGGAACTTGAAAAGATAAAGGGTGTTGGTGACAGGACTGTACAGACTTCAGATAGCAATGTATTGTTCTCATGTAGAGTCTTTCCAGAGGAATCATGACAATCATAGATATCATGAAACCCAGAATCCTAAAGTATTCCATTACAATGACTGAAGTCTTGAGTGATAATCCCCTGGAATAGATCTAAATATGGCTCTATTTTTTCCTGTGGAAGAGAAGATCCTTCTACTGAGGTGACTATCCGACAGTCCATAAACGCAACTATGTGTGATGGAGTCAAAAAAGACTTTTCAATGTTCACTCCACATCCTTGCTTGCATAGGAGATCTCTTACTCAAGTGAGAGATTCCTGAGACTCTGAAAAAGCCTCTACAAAGAAAATCAAGTCATCTAAATATGGAAAAATATGGATACCCAGTAGCTTGCAATGTGCTATACCTCGAGGCAGACACTTTGCAAATACTCTTGGAGCAGTGGATAGCCCAAAGGATAAGGCAGAAAAAATGATAATGTAACCCAGACACATAAAACCTTAAGAAACCTTTCAAGTCTGGATGGATAGGAATGTGATGATATGCATATTTTAAATCTAAGGTTATGAAAAAATTCAAATGAGGAAGAAGGCGTAAGAGGTTGTGTGGTGAAGCATTTTGATCTTGTGATTTATCATGAAATGGTTTAGAAAAGAAAGGTGTAGAACTGGTCTCCAGATATCTTCTTTCTTTGGCAAAAGAAACATTCTTAAATAAAACATCTTTCCAACTGGGAAGGAGGAGCTGTTTCTATTGTCCTCTGAGAAAGCCACAGGGGAGGACAGGAGGGAAGAGATGACTTTTGGCTTGGTTGATGAGTAATAATTGTCTGGAAAGAAGGGATTTCTTACCACTGCAATCTCTAACCCTGCTGAATCAGTCTCAAAACCCATTTGTCTGAAATAATTTGTTGCCAAAGCAAGAAATGGGAGGGATAAGGAACTGTCAGGATGGGAGATGGAGGACAAGGTCCTTTACATAGTCATTCTGACTTATTTGACTTTCCTTAGTTTGGAGAGGGGGGTCTGCTTTCTTTTTGGAACCTCCCTGCTATTGTTTTTTTTAAAGTTCTGCTTACCAGAAGTTTGCTGAGATTGTTTATTCTATTTATTGGCAAAATAGGACAAGGGAGCAGAAAAAATCCTTGGAAAATTTAGAGGAGAGCTGAAAAATCCCAGGAATTTCCCATATCAGCTTATGAAACTGTACTATGTTCAACAGACAAACCGCCTTACTGGCATATGGGTAGATTCCCAAAGAGCTTACCCCATCCTGGAGGAAGAGTGACAACGGTCCAGGAACCCCCTGGAAAACACTCTTCTCAAAGCCTGCAGTGGACCTGGGAAATGAATCCAACTAGTAGTGCTTTGTAAAGGTATAGAGAGAGGACCAAGATTCTGTACGTAGAATAGCTCTAGAGTCCACTCCTTTCTAAAGCATCACTAAAGAGGAAAAGGCCCAGGTGTAATGTGTCTTTACCTTGCCTGGTTTTGCCTCAACATGGTACGTGCAATGAAAATCAGGGTTCATATTGCTTTGTTGAACTTTCAAAAGTCTGAATGCCATATGGTCGAACCCATACGTTCGAACTTTCAAAAGTTCGAAAACGTCAACAAAAAAAAAAAAAAATAAAAAACAGAAAAACCTACCTGATGGTTGTAAGCAGGAGGGCAGGTCCCACTGCACCCCCCCACACCCCTCGCTCTTTAAACATACCAACTCCGAGATCGCACTACAGTGCAGTAAAGGGAAATCTTCCCTTTCCACACTGAACGGAAATCCCCATTGAGACATTCAAACTTTTCCAGGTTCGAACATATGGGTTTGACAATATGGCGTTCCAACTTGTTACGCTTCTACAACATAATATGTATCCTGAAAACCATACTATAGGACAACCCACTTGCAAAGGTTTGCTTAGAGACAGGTTGGCCTTTCTATGTCCTAGAGAAGGAAATAAAAAGCCTTTTGTCCTTCCTAAAGGGGTATGTCCTTTCAAAATAGGATCTGAGCTGCCAGTGCACATCCAAGGCATGAAGTATCATCATTTCTTAATTCTAGGGTTCTGGCAGAACCCAAGGAGAAAAACAGACTGGATGAGAATGAATCTTAAAACTACTCACAGCAATAAAAGAGTAGTGCACATCACAACCCTAACCCTGTGGAAATAAGGTAAGTATGTTCAACCATGACAGCTGCAGCTCAGAAACTAGCCTTGCTATAAACTAGTCAGAGACATAAGCAAAACAGTTTTTCCACATTAAGAACTTGAAATCGATATGATAGGTTCATAGGTTCATAGGCTGGTACTAGGCTATCAGCCCTAGGGCCTATACAAGCCCAGCCATAACAATTCCCTGGCTATTTTTGAGCTTCTGGCTCACAAGATGGTAAAGTCATTTTTTCAAGAACACAAAAGATATACCATAAAGGAAAAATGTGCTTGTGAGGGCTGCTCATATGCAATACTCCCATCATAAATTGTTTTACAAAAAGAAGAAGAAGGGGATCCATAAGCACATATACAGAGATGGACACTAAAGCCATCCTGAAGAAGCTCACATCAGAATATAAAGACCACAGGGATATTAACCTCAATGGAACCTCTGTTTCCATTTGGGCACCGCTTAGAAAGCCTCATCCATTTGTAAACAAAAGATTTTGTAGTAGCAGGTTTTCTGGCCTCCTTTAACATCTGCTGCACATCTTCAAGAAACAAAAAAAGTGCCTAACTGGAGTCAAGACTGAATCATCCAGGATGTCAAATGAAATTTCTCCAAATCAGGGAGCACCAGTTGCCCCTGAGATTGTGTGAGCAGATACATATTTGTGAGGAAGTGTGTAGTAATTGCTCTTGGACAATACCATTAAAAGGGAGAATCAGTATATTGCTCAGGCCAAAAGAGAGTCACCACAATGATCTTTGGCATTTCTTATTGAACCTTCAGAACTGCCTTCAGAATCAGTAGAAAGGGTTGAACGCAAACAGGGCCATTCCCATCAAGGGGACAAGGATGTGTCTATCTTCCAAGCATGGCTGCAAGTATATCTGGAACAGAATTTTAATAGCTGCCTGTTTTGAAAGGAGGTGAACAGATCTATTTCAGGTATTCCTCACATCTGGACTAAATCCTGGAACACCATTTTCTTGAGTTCTCATTCGCATGGCTCTGGCCAGAATCTGCAAAGTCTGTCTGCCACAACATTCTCCTCTGACAGGATTGAAGATGCCTGAAGAGAACAAGAATATAAAGAAGTTAGCTTCCCAGGTTATCCTTGTCAGTTGGCACAAAGGATAAGACCTCATATATGAAGAATATTGTGACACCAGATGACTATGGTGAAGTCCGTAATGACCAGAGGAGGATCAGGAGTCCAAAGGTAGGGAAGTATTTTCAAAGTGTGGACCACCATGAATAACTTCAGATATAGACAGTTATGCTTCTGTGTATTCTTGGACCTCCAAGCATTTAGCACTTGCCTCCCCATTGACTCAGCTACCCTAACAAAGTGAGACAAATATATCAGTATAGACTGCACTGGCAATGGAGGGGTGAAAGGAAGACTTAAAATTATACTTAACTGTCTTTCTTCTCTACCAGTGAAACACCCATCTGAAGAAGGGGAACACAGGAACTAGGATTCCAGGGAAAGAAGGTGCTAGATTTGACAGTTTTGGACACACCAAAGAATTTTCCTCAATGGGAATCAAGAATACAGTCTGTACAAGAATTATTATGGATTCTCTGAAACAGGTGACTTTCTTCCTGGAGAATGCAAAAACACCATCTCGTATGACTCAATTTTGACTTAAAAAAGGTCAAGATTTTGCAGGAGTCAATTAAGCAAACAAAAAAGACCAGTCTTTGTGAAGGTGCCAAACAAGACTTTGCAAAGGTTCAACTAGAACCCTAGATAGGAGAGGAAGATTGAGACCTTCTCTAGTGATTCCAAGCACTTGGAAGATGACTCTGCAGGAACCCACAAGTCCTTAAAGTGCAGAAAAAAACAAACAAATGGCCAGACTCTGACCATGGGCCAGTACCAGGACAAGGCATCTGATAAACACTAGCTGTGCAATGGAGAGTCCACAGGGCGAACATAAAACTGAAAGTGCAGATCAGACACCACAAAACTTAAAAAAAGGAAGGGTCTAACACTGGTCTCCACAATAGCTCTGAATTAGGAAGAAGGAAAAAGCAGAGAAGACAATTTCTCACTCTCTTTGAAGAAAGGACCAGTTAAATTACTCTGACAACCAGCATTTGCCGGAGAAAATAAGGAAATAATAAAGTCAGGTCCAGCAGGTGACAGATGCACCTTAGATCGGAGGTGACTGATGTTACCACTGCTAACTGTAACCCACACAAACATGGTTAAGCACTAATTTGCCAGAAACCAGTGATGGACAGGCATTTTTGCTGTTAGCTAACTAAGGAGATGAAGCACCCAGAGGGGGACTTGAGAAAGACAGGTACCATATCTCAAAATAGTCACAGGTGAGAGGGGGGATCATCTTATTATGGGAATGGAAACCCTCTTGTCCCTCTTGTTAGACTTGGTGGAGGAATTAATCTGCTATTAACCTCAGGTACTTTGATTTAGTTCAGCTGGGTCTTCCATGTGGTAAACTGCTGAAAATAATCCTGCTAATAGGAGGAAAGGTAGGAAAAATTAAACATTTTCCAACAGTCCTGCCTCTACTCACTTCTGCCCTCCCAAAGTTTAAAGATTTGATTAGTTATACAAAAAACACACACTCATAATCAAATGGCACATTAACAAACTCAAGTATAAAGTCAACAGAAAGATTCTGGTTGTGTCAGCAAGCATACCTCTTAAATTATCACCGGCAACATAATAGTTCTAGGAATAGTAACAACCATCTTCAGGTCACTCTTTACAGCATGTTTTGAGACAAATAAAAACAAAAACTTTGACACAGACTTTTTGTTCAGCAGGTAATGAAACAGGAACATCAAAATTATGCATACCCTTCAACACAAACTTGCACAAAAAGCCACGGTAGAAAAATACTTAACAAAATCACGCTGGACTGAGCTAGCCTGCTTCTCTAAGATACTAGGCAATTGTGTAATATATCTGAAGGGAATGGATTTGAAGAAGCCAAAGTCTTTTTACTAGATGAGGTCACTGAAAATACAGCAATAGGGTTCCCAGACCATGGTGTTTATCGGCCAAGCACGGTTGGACATACTCCGAAAATTTTTTTAAGAACACTTTACTAGGCAGAGCCTCCAAGAGCAGAAGAGAATTACAAGTCTTCTTAACAAAACTCTTCCACCACTGGGATTAGTGAAGGAAAGGTTTCCATGACTGGTATCCAAAGATAAAAAAAATTATGAATTCGGGGAGCAGCCATATATACTCTGACACTTGTTCTCCAACTTCTGCTTCTGCTCAAGAACAAGGTGGGTTGTAGGTCTTCCTTTCTTTTCTTTACTTTTGCACGCTCTACATTAGTGTGAGAATTCCCAAGGGGAGAAGTATCACTCCTGGCAACCGAGTTTGAACCCCTGACTTTCCCTTTACCTAAAGAGTTTGCATCGCCCATACCTAAAGCAAGCAGTTTCTAGCCAGATCAGTACCAAATACTGGCTGCAGCTATCGGCTCAGTAAACAAAATGGATAAAACCCACTATTCTCCATCAAAATAGCAAACTGAAGTCTATTTCTACAAGGATACTATTCTGACTATTGCAATATGAAAAATGATAGCAATTTCAGTAAGCCTGCACAAGAAACAAGTCCATGTCCCGTAGGATCCCAGCATTATGAAATAAAGGTTAGACAGCCTCAAAACAATAAAAACACCATAAATAAAGTACTAGAATAATTCATTGTCTCCACTAACTTATCCAGTGTTTTCTAGTCTTTGTCAGAAGGAATGTTATTAGCAAAAACAGCAACAGCAGACTTGGATAAATAAATGACTGATGGTTTTGCTTTTGGATTAGAAAACAGGTACTTGAGTATCTGAGGCACCTTATACAACATTCTCCAAAGCAAGTGGAACCTGAGGGATGGGTGCAGCTATAGTCATCTGTATCTGTAACAAATCATAATACATTTGCTGTGCCATTAGAATTTCATTCTGATCCCACTAAAACACCTCTTTCATATTGAATAAAATGAAATTTCTTCAGCATGAAAAACTATAGCAATATTATTGACAGAATTAGAATGCTGAGACTGAGAAAAAAACATGATGTGCACCAACCCTGCACCGACTGCGTTTCTGACTGGAAAATCCTGTCACAATGAGAGAGAACTTTTTGCCTTTTTACCATCTGGTTGAGAAGATGAGGAAAAAGTAGTTGTCAGTTCTTTGGCAAATTCCATAAATCTGGCCTGTCCACAGAAATATAAAAAGGTGACTGGAGGTTTCACACTAAGCACATTCTCCCTTAAAAATGCCTAACCCTTACCAAGTGAAGATGCTTTACCTGTCCTTTCCCTGGACAATGACAAAAGTCTCTCTCTCTCTCTCTCTTGCCCACTAGGAGCATCCCTACAGCTGCAGAGGACATGGCTGGCCCCCAGTCCTTGGTGTCCTGGAAGGCTACACTAAGTCGACTAGGGGAACAAGGTCAGTGGCCTGAGGAATAACCACTGGCCTTAGCAGAGTCAACCACCATAGGTTAAGGCAAGCTAGGAGCTGGTCTGACCCTTAAGCTCTCCTTAACAATTTTTTTTCCTTTTGTACACTTGGGAAGGAAGAACCACAGGGGCCACTGCTGCTCCTTTGATAAGCCACAAAATAGGTCTAAATCGTGGGTAGTGAAGCCTTGAAGAGTCATTGAGGAGAATAGCAAAGAACATGTTGTTCTGAGGTATGTAAACAACTGAAAGTCCCTTACAAGCTCAATATCCTAGCCCAAGACAAAGAACTGCAATAAATACAACAGCTTTTAGTAGAAAAATAAAGGTTTCCTCTGAAAAAGTTCACACAGACACTAACATAACATCTCCATTATTGCAGTGCAGTAACAAT